>NC_057797.1:319077623-319080667 GCF_018294505.1 Triticum aestivum
TCCTCTGAGTGTTGGTCCAACTTGTCAGTCGCCGGTGGCCACCAGGGGCAACTCTGGGCTGGCCTACCGGAAGTTTGGACGATCCGGTGTGCCCTGAGAAAGAGATATGTGCAGCTCCTATCGGGATTTGTCGGCACATTCGGGCGGTGTTGCTGGTTTAGTGTTACCCTGTCGAAATGTCTTGTAGAACCGGGATACCGAGTCTGATTGGAATGTCTCGGGAGGAGGTCTATTCCTTCGTTGACCATGAGAGCTTGTGATGGGCTAAGTTGGGACACCCCTACTGGGATTTGAACTTTTGAAAGCCGTGCCCGCGGTTATGGGCAGATGAGAATTTGTTAATGTTCGGTTGTAGAAAACCTGAAGTTGACCTTAATTAAAATGCATCAACCGCGTGTGTTACCGTGATGGTCTCTTTCCGGCGGAGTCCGGGAAGTGAACACGGTGTTGGAGTTATGCTTGACATAGGTTGTTTTAGGATCACTTCTTGATCATACTTTTATCGACCGTACTTTGCCTTCTCTTCTCGCTCTCATTTGCGTATGTTAGCCACCATACATGCTAGTCGCTTGCTGTAGCTCCACCTCATACCTTTACCTTACCCATAAGATTAAATAGTCTTGATCGCGAGGGTGCGAGATTGTTGAGTCCCTGTGGCTCACAGATACTTCCAAACCAGCTTGCAGGTGCCGATGAGTCCGTGCAGATGACGCAACCAAGCTCAGGAGGAGCTCGATGAAGATCTTGTCCTTTGTGTTGTTTCGTTCTAGTTGATCAGTAGTAGAGCCCAGTTGGGGTCGATCGGGGACCTTTGTCGCATTTGGGGTTCTTCTTTTATTTTGGTTCTGTAGTCGAACCTTGATTGTATTTGGTTGATGTAATGCTTTATTCATGTAATTGTATGAAGTGGTGATTGTAAGCCAACTATGTAACTCTTTCCCTTATGTATTACATGGGTTGTGTGAAGATTACCTCACTTGCGACATTGCTTTCAATGCGGTTATGCCTTTAAGTCGTGCTTCAACACGTGGGAGATATAGCCGCATCAAGGGCGTTACATGCATGATCAAACATAAAGCATGATCAAATGTTTGATGTTGTTGCAAAATTTCATCCACAGAGAACATTCGAGGATCTCTCGACCAAAAAAAACTTGTACTCGGAAATGCAGAAAACATTGACGAGTGATTTTGTTGTTTTTGGTGAGAGCACCTCGAATGTTAGCTGTGGCTGAAATTTTGCAAGTGTCTAAAACATTTAATCATGTTTGAACATGTTTGATCTGGCCCAAAGACAGATATCATTCTATAACTTTTGCTGTTTATTCTTGTATGGAACACGTTAAGATGCACATTAAGATGCCTTTTAGTCTTCACACACAAGCCCAGTATGAGCTAAAAAAAGCTCGTAATAATTGCTGAGACCATAGTAAACGAATCAAAACCACAACAAAGAAGCAAATTTTATCTGATTTCTATACCCATGCATCTGAGTTCTCTAACATTTTGGCTTCCTCCAATATACAAGCACTTCCTGCAAAGTTTTTGCATACATCTTATTTCCATATAATGTATCCTATCTCGGCAAAACTACAGTACATAACTACTGATATAACTTAAGCCATATAGAACAGGATAAGCATCTCTAAACTCTATAATATCATAAGTTATACGACTTGTCAATAGAAGGATCAAATACTAAAATTTATCCTTCCATAGATGTTCCTAGTTTAACCTGAATTAGAAACAGATTGGTACTGCTCCTAATGTAAACGAAATAGCTATAGATCTTGTAATTAAACATGAACTCTTGGAGTGCCTCTCCTTCATATTCATTGTGTCGAGAGGTACAAAGTAACACACGGAACAACATCAAATCGAGCAAGATAGGTATGATCAGCTCTCTGAAAGCGGAATCATCTATTGTTCTGTAAGATAATACTATATGCCACTGTTTCAAGCCTGCACGATAAAACTGAAACTGAAATTTAGAATTTGCTTCCCAATTGCAAAAGTAAATGTACAACGCTCCAAGAAAATAATCAACGCTCCAAGAAAATAATGAGGCAATAAACCATTTGTATTGTGGTACATTTTGGTAAAGTTTGCACCTGGGAATAAACTGCAAATCAAGCAATGTTGGAGATAGCCTTCATGTATGCAAGCCATTGTTCTCTTGCTGTCTAAATGATGAGGAGAAGCACCAAATATTATGTCAAGGAAATTCTAGTAAAAACCAAGCTACCTACTGCTACTTAACTTGTGGAAATAATAAAGCAATACATAAACATGATACACCTTCAAATCAAGATAGCTAATGGTCTTCTGAAAAATCAAGGTAGCTACAGCCAAGGAATTGAAACCAGCAATTGAAAAGGCAAGAAAGTCACATGAGATAGGTTACCTCATTAGTCATTACTCCTGTCATATACATACGTGTAGGTTAACTCAGTTCAATAACCAAGGAAATTTCCTCATTCATTTTATTTCATAATTAGCCCCCTGAAATACTAATCTCTTGAAGGTTAGTACTGTGGTACACTTCTACCAGAAAAAATTGAAACTAAAGAAAGGAGTGTTGCCACTTTGTAACTAATGAAACAAATAGATAACAACTTCATAGCAGTACAAGTCTGTCACTGTTATTTACAGTTAGAAGGTGGTAAAAAATAAAATACACAAGGTCGATTCTTACATCAAGAGGTGGATCTAAATCCTGCAGTTTGAGCCAAGGAAGTGGCATCTTCCCTCATCAGTGATGCTTGGTTAAGGTCTGGAAGACATGGAAATTGATGGCCTTTAGTATAGCCGTTCCTGCTTCTTGATATGCAAGAACACGAGATGGGGGCTGAGACTTGGGACATGCACTGCGGCGGCTGCCACTGTGAAGTTAATCGAAAGAGACCTCGCCAAAGAGACCGACGACTATGCCATTTTACAAAACACAACCTCAGACTTGACCGCCTCAAGCATCAGCTCGCGGCGTCCGTGGATCCATCGACTCGCATCCTCTGACTCGACCGCCTCATGTAGCACGGCCACCTG
>NC_057797.1:319081076-319082189 GCF_018294505.1 Triticum aestivum
CCTTCACGGGCAGATTCCACTTGTGGAGCATCACGAGCGCGGGACAAAGAATCACCGCTGCCTGCTCCCGCATAGCTGGTACGCGTCTCTGTGGGAATCACCGGCCATGGCGGAAGAAGGGGCAGCCATAGTTAGGTGTGCATCCGTGGTGTAGGGGAGGGTGGGAGGAGGAGTCGAACGGCGACGGCGCTACCTGTCTCTCGTGGAACCCTACGCGCGTGAGGACGATCGAGGGTTGAAGAGAGGAGTGGGTCGTGCGGTGCTGTCGTTTAGGGCAAATAAAAATCGGGGAGTGGGTAGGAATGAACTAGGCAGGTACCGCTTCATCTCTATTCCTAACTAGAGTAAAACGCTTGTGTTTTGCTACGGGCTTTTTGTATATAACAATAGTTTAATATCAGTTGTGTATAATATATATTTTACTCTCATATTAATTATGTTTATGCATCATTATCATTTTTTTATGTAAAGACCCTCTTTCTCACTCCGTCTCTCATCTTCAACACCCTTCTCTCTCTTTATCAATTTCCTTATTGGGCCCTCATCTTCTCCATCCTCTCAAATTCCCTCAATCAGTTTTTTAAGTGTTCGACTATGCACAAAATAATATTTTCCAGTGTAACATTTTCAAGACTAAGAGCATCTTCAATAGACAGTCCATTTTATAAAAATAACCAACTTTTGAAGCTTCTGAGGCAAAAAATATATCTCCAACAGATGGTCCATATGTAAAAAAATAATTACATTTCCGTCTTCACGAGATATAAAATACAACACCTCGCGGTGCAAATTTACATCTCCGGAGGCAGGAGATGTAAAAACCGCGGTCGCGCACCAACGCCCAACCGCTCTTCAGTTCTTTTCCCCCCTTCTTCCTCTAGCCCGCCTGCCGCCGCTCCGCCGCATCTCCCCGACACCGCCCCACCGCAGATCCAGCCCCGTCCCTACCCCCGCCGCCGATTCCACCCCGCCTGGACCACTACCCACCGTCATACATGTGGATCGGGCCATTGTCGCACCACGCCGCCCCGTCCCCGTCCGCCTCCGCCCCGCCCCGGACCGTTCCACCTTAGCCCCGCCCTAACCCGGCCCACCTCCGCCCCACTCTGGTCT